>NC_056625.2:199796702-199811702 GCF_002870075.4 Lactuca sativa
CATAACACACTTCTATTTCTATTTATTTGATTTGCTCACGGCTTTTCATGTTTTCTTAAATCCTAAATTTGTTTGTATTTTTTAAACGGAAGAACTCTTCTATATTTATAATAAAATTTTGTTATATTGCCAGTATTATTCTGATTATGATCATGTGATATCATACGAAATATATCTATGGAAATTGATGGATGATTGTAAATAAGCATGTTATTCAGATTTGGAATGATAAAAATGATTCCTTTTTAGTTTTGTATTTTTTGCTTTATGTAATCATATTGTTGATTTATTTTGGATACTTTGTTAATTTCTATAAATTTTTGTTATGTGTTTTAAATTATTCAGGTACCGTTATAAATAAGAATGACATGGTGAAAAAAATTTGTTTAAATTATTCATATCGTAAAGTATTCATATTGCATTCTTTCGGTGTTTTAAAATTTGTTTATTATGTTCTAAATTACTATATGACTAAAATATATATTTTAAAATTAAATCATTTATTTTATATTACAAACGAAATATTTTATAACTCAAAATATTTTCTACTACAAATTATTATCTGCTCTAATAAATGAAAGTTTTTTTTTGTCACATGTCACACCCTTATTCAATTTGAAAAATGTTATTTTGTGGTTATTTTGAATTAATTTCTTTTCGACATGTCATTTTATAAGTTTTTCTATTTTAGTAAGTTTTACATAATGCTTTAATTAAATAATTAAATAAATATAATAATAAATGAATATCAATTTTATTAATCAACTTACATTTTTATTTCAAAAAATCTTAAATTAAACTTCATTAGTTTATTTTGTTTATTTATTTAAATTTAAAAGAAAAATCAATTTTAATAATTCATTATTTTTTATTTTCTTATAAATCCAAGTTTTTAAATATTTAGACTTTTATATTTAATTTTTTTAATTAACTCATATAAAACATGATACACCTAATACATATAAAACAATAAACCTATTAAAAATGGAAATTTGATAAATATTTGCCGGTTTGAAATGATAAAAGAGCACGCGAGAGAGTCTATAAGCTAGTGAAGTGCCAATGAATGATAGAGTCAATAGAACTATTCAAGAGAAAAAAAAGTTATTGGGATATTAGAAACTAGATGTGATTATTATTTTATGAGCTCTAAAATATTCAAATAAGAAAAAAGTAGTATATTTTTTAGATTAATGTTTCAAAAATATGAAAAACGTAAAGCTATAATTCTTTAATTTTAGAAGAATCAAATTAATATGATGATATAAAGTTACTTTACTTTTTATTTTATCAAATAAAATAAATGTTATTTTATGTCTATTATTATATTTGACTATTAAATAAAATTTTATTTTTATTTAATTCATTTATTTGTTCGTCATATTTTCAGTTCGTAACATTTGAAATGGTGACGGTTTTGATTCTAATGTTGGTTATTTTTATATAACCAAAACATAAACGCGAAAGCATAAGAATCTTAATCTCGAATCTGATTACAAGAAAACTTAAGCAAGAAATAGTATTACATACATGCTTGATTCTCGGATCTAAAGTACATGATGAGTTTTTCAGTTGATCTCAAGAACTCTTTCTAAAATCATTCAGTAAACCCTAAACGAATTTTCATGTGTCTTGATTGCTCCTCATCACATGTATATATAGATGGAGACATACCCTAATGTGAGAGATGGAAGGGATCTTGAGGATCTTGAGTCAAACTGGGAATTCAACCCACAAGGTATTTTAATATTTTATAAATCGGTCCATCAACAATTTATATTCTTACCATAATGAACGGATTTAATAATATATCGTACATATTTATGAAGTGATCCCATAATTATCCAACAATCTCCCACTGGACCACGAATATATAATGTACGTATAATTGTATAAGCGCTTTAATGAATGTTATGATAACATTGATACCCTTAAACAATCTCGACCACTAATCATAATGGTATAGGATCAAAGCGGCTTTCGTTACAATTTACGTAACTAAACTTATCAATGGTCACATACACATATATAACTAACGACATAGATTAAACATGATGTGTGGTTTTGAAATCTAAATAGATTTTTGACGAGTTCCTCTTTAGATTGAAGTGAGATCAAACTTCAAATAAGTACAACTAATAATGGAGTTAACCGAATTCTTAATTTTGTACAGAAAAACATAATTGCTCTTAAGCAAAACATAAAACACCATAAAACTCCCACTAAAACCAAAAATCACACCAACGTGTGTAGTATGCTCATGAAAGACCTAGGAGGTAATCCCTTTATGAGCGGATCTGCTTTCATGGAGTTTGTTCATATATGCTATATATATTTCAATTCTGCATTATTGTGTTAACAGAAGGAAACTTGATGTCAATATGCTTTGACTTAATAGAACTTCTGTTGTTGGAATATAATATTGTTGACTTATTATTACAACTTTAGTGGTCTTTCAATACCAATAATGTGTAGCCTCGTGAAAAATTTCTACAACCATATTTATGCTACAATTTATGATGCCATTATGGAAGAAGCTATCGAAGTCTATTCCATGAAATGGCTTATCATGCTAAAATGTAAAAGTATTCCGATATGGATCAGTAACTATTTTGGTATCTAATAAAAATCAGATTCATAATAAAAATGATCTCCAAAATATCTGATTTCCTATTATTCAGCATATAGCCTTTTGTTATATATAGATATCTTAAAAACCATTTGGCTACTTTCTTATGATCCAAACTTAGTTTGCGTAGATATCTGCCCAAAACCAGAAAGATAAATTTACTCTCACTTATATGTGATACACAAAATCATCTATTGTATTTACCTCAAAACCAAAAGAGATAATAAATTAATGAAAAATGTGGTACCACGCATATGATAAGTTGAGGTTGTTGAGGTTGTATATTCAGAATAGGAGATTGAACAACATTGTTGATCGCTAATTCATAATCTGCATACTATCGAAAGCAATAATAGGAATCAAGATTGATTCCTCCTTAAAGACAATGTTTTAACCTTGTTTCTCCTTCAAACTCAACATCCTCAAAAGATGTTGCTCTATCCAAAATGCAAGGTCGTTGTCCATGCAATCGAGAACTAACATAATGTCCTCATTCCATTCCTTAAAGTTAATCTCATTGATTACATGAATCATAAATGTGATCAATGTTAGCAGATATAATACCATAATTCAAACATGAACAAATCTATTTTTATGCTCATTAATCCATAAACCGTAATCAATAAATTCAATTTATGACATCTTTAAAAAAAGTATCAACACAACATTAATATCAAGTCTTTGGACTGTAATACTAACTTGCAAAAGATATATTTGTTTTAGAGATAAACATTAACAATAAATCATGTCAATTAACAAGTCACTCTTTGGATTGACTTATTAATCACATGGAACCAAAAAAATCGTCACATGTTTATCGCCACATATATGTTTATTCGGCCAAATACCAGTCTATCTTTGGGTTTGCTAATACCCGCATTAATAAATAGAAAAACTATAAAATTTGATAATAAGAATTGACAATAAATCATGTCAATTAATAAGCCCTCTTTGGATTGACTTATTAATGACATGTAACCTAAAAACTGTCATCAAACATGTGTTTATCCGACCAAATATTAACCTATCTTTGGGTCGATTAATATCCGCATTAATAAACACAAACCATAAAATTTAAGTTCTTTGTAAATTATTTTTCACAAATAAGATCATTTTGATGATATATTGTGTCAATTAATTTACCCTTAAAATAAATAACATGTCGTATCTTTAATTTATTGATAACCAAAAAAAATCATTGTAAAGGAAAAGAATATTACATCCTTTTTCTTTTGCTAAATTAACCCATAAGATGACCATACTAAAGAAATTTATTCTAATACCGCATCAACTTTTATTATGATTATAATAATTTAACATAGGACCACAATGAAGCAAATAATACAAAATAAAACCAAAAGCACTAAATTAACAAAGACAATATGTCAATCTGCTTGGAAAATTTTAAATATGGTATAATTTAATATACCATATGTACTCATGCACATGGTTTATTATTATTAAATTTGATATAGAGGTCATGATCGCTTAAAAAAGTACTATAGCCGTTTAAATTGAAAAGCAAATAAAGAGAGCAGTCACAATTCATATCGGAAGATAATAATATAAAATATTTAATTGTTTTCCATCAGTACCATTTCTTTACTAACTCACAACAACAAAAAACAGAAGATAAAAGGAAACCAAAAAACCCTCCGCTTACTTTTCAACGAGGTTAACAAGAAAAAAAACAAAAGATTAATCATTGGAATTTTCAAACTAGTTGTTCAAAAAACAGGTATGTTATAATCAACGTATTAATCCAAAATTTCTAGTAACAGATTCGAGTGGGCTCTGATACCAATTATTGGTTATTTTTATATAACTAAAACATAAACGTGGAAGCATAAGGATCTTAATCCCGAATATGATTACAAGAAAACTTAAGCAAGAAAGAGTATTACATACCTGCTTGATTCTCGGATCTAAAGTATATGATGAGTTTTCCGGTTGATCTCAAGAACTCTCTCTAAAATCACTCAGCATACCCTAAATGAATTTTCATGTGTATTTCATGTGTCTTGATTGCTCCTCGTCACATGTATATATAGATGAAGATATATCCTAATGTGAGAGATGAAAATGATCTTGATGATTTTGAGTCAAACCGGGAATTCAACCCACAATGTAAGTTAATATTCTATAAATCGGTCTATCAACAATTTATATTCTTACCATAATAATGAGATTTAATAATATATTGTACATATTTATGAAGTGGTCTCATAATTATCCAACATCTAAAGCTTTTGTTTTGTCCTTTGAATTGGCTGATAATATTTTAGTTCTATAGAAAAATATGATTGAACATGTTATTTAATATCACTCTATTTTGTTGGAAAGTATTTGGTTTGAAATATGCAAGTTGTTAATATTTCTCTATGGTAAGAAACAATATCTTGTCTATTGATAAGATTTTATTAAAAACCAAAAGATGTTGGGTTGTTTAAAAATTATATAATAAAAATGTTTATGGTTGTTTGATAACTAGGTGGGGAACCCCCGCGTTGCAGGGGTCGAATGCGACAAATTTTTCCGTTGTTTGTGTTTTGTAATGTTATTTGATAAGCTATTTGTTTATAGTTTGAGTATTGTTAGGAGGCAGTAATATTGTTTCGTCATGGATAACTTTTTTGTTTTCGGATAAGCTATTTATTGAAATATATACTTCATGGGTTTATCCTTTGGTTGATGGGAAGCCCGCGGGGAAAGAGTTAAACAGATACGATCTTTTTTGGTATCTGGTGCTTCTTATGAATATGAAGGATTATATAGTAATCCATGGACAATTTGTTTGTGGTATGTCATGTATTCACTATGAATTTTGTAAAAGATATTAGTTAACTGTAGAATGCAAATTATTCTGTTTTAAGTGTTTATGATGTGATGTTGAGTCTACATCAATATGCATATTTGTAACTTAAAGCGGTAAGAGATAGTTGAAAGCATGAGCACACAATCATTAACCTGTTAGTGGTTTTTTTTTTCCTTCCTGCAATTAATTGTTGCAACTATAAACAATCAGGTCAATCAGTGATTATAATTTATGAATAAATTAAAAAAATTTAGAATGTTGAACGTTATTAATTTTTAAATGTACAGCAG
Source organism: Lactuca sativa (assembly GCF_002870075.4). Classification (NCBI taxonomy): domain Eukaryota; kingdom Viridiplantae; phylum Streptophyta; class Magnoliopsida; order Asterales; family Asteraceae; genus Lactuca; species Lactuca sativa. The sequence continues at coordinate 199,802,437 of NC_056625.2, forward strand.
ATCCATTCATTATAGGGGCTTGTGAATAGATAAAAAAAATATACATATAATATTTTAGTAGAGTTAAGTAGCCAAACTCGTAATTCCGGCATAAAAAGAAGATCGCATAATGATATTATAATAGGTGAAATTAAAGTTTTTATCAGTAAAATTAAGAAATATGATTTGGAAAAATTTTAAAAAAAAAAAGTAATCACAAAAAATTTCTTCGTAGCAAGAAACTTTTTCAGGAAACGGTCCAACAACTTTTAGATACTGAAAATTTTAATTAAGGTGCATCCAAATATGATTTTCACAATAATGTTAAAACTTTTGGTGAAAGTCTTCCCTTGATATAATTATGGATGGCAACGGGGCGGGTTTGGGATGAGTTTTGGTAATCCCGCCCCCGTCCCCGAATACGAAAATCGATCCCATCACCGACCCGATTCCCAACGGGTACCTGTTTACCAAGCATTATCGGGTTTGCGGGTATCCCAACGGAGTAACGGGGATCCCCGTTTAAGATTCAAATTAAGAATAATTTTGATGCAATGAGAATACAAAACCATTAGAGTTAGTGATGCAAGCATAAATTCATATCCAAAATAATTTTGATAATTTACAAAACCATTAAGAGCAGACATATTTGTTCTGATACATAAGTTGTTACTAGTGGGAAAAAAAACAATAAAAACACTAGCATTCATAAACCATAATATCAATATTACTCCAAGTATTATGAATAAAAAAATGTGAAAACACTAGCATTATTAATAAACATGAAGCTATCTCAAGAAATTATTTTTAAATCATTCATAACAAAGAAGATATCTCAAGGAAATTAAAAGACATATATATATATATATATATATATATATATATATATATATATATATATATATATATATATATATATATATATATATATATATATATATATATATATATATGAACGGTTTCAGGTAACGGGTTTCGGTTTCGATTTTGGTTTCGGGTAATCGGGACGGGTATTTTGTTTACCATCCCCGTAACCAAACCCATGAAAATTTTCTAAAAGCATACCAAACCTGATCCAGGCCCCGATTAACCGACCCTAATATGTCGGTTTTCGGTTTTCACCATCGGGTTCGGTTTCTTTTGCCATCCCTAGATATAATCTATTTTTGTCATTTTCACTTGATTTTATTCCAAAAAAAAAAAAATTACACCAAAATAACAGTTTTTTTTATAATTATGTGCTCTCTCTGATTCCAATAATAAGTCTACTGATTGATTTCATTAGATTTGCCAAGCTGCATACATTTCTTACAAAAGTTTATGTTTGAATTTTGAAGAACAGGAATCCATAAATGGTGATGGACCAAGGTTTAAACTGGTCAACATGGATTGGAATGGAATTTAATTCCGATTCCATCCAAACCCCACCCAAACAATGACCAACATCATCTCCATCGACAGCTACTTTTTTGTTGTCTTGTCCACACAGCAACACAAGGTAATTAAGAGATGACCAAGGTATAAATCAAAAAAGTTTAACACAGAAAAATTCACTTTTTCGATTACCTTCCTCACGTAAATAATGCAAAAAAAGAAAAGTTAAATGGGAACTGAGTTTAAAGGTTGTTCCGCTTGGTGCTGGTGCGAGTGAAAAAAATATAGTGATAAGCATTTTCGTTACACACATTTCTTATTCTGGAACCTGGAATGAAAATGATAACAGTCGGATTCACACACACACACACACACACAAAAACTCAAAACACACATATATATTTACCATCTTTATAGTATATGAATTGCAGACGATTTAATTGCAATCGATGATTGAAAGAATTCCCATTGATTCGTAGGGAACAACTAACATTTTAAGATAAAATTCTTCAACCCCAGATTTTTTCATTTCCTTGTATAAAAAAAGTGTCCATTTTGTCAGAAATAAAAATGATAGAAAGAAGATAAGCGAAGAGCATTTTAACAAACACGTGTGCAACTTTCAATCTCTTCAAATTTATATAACAATAGTCCCACCAATTCAAAGTGAAAGAGCATTTAAAATCCAGAAACTGAAATTACCGTAAAAGTGGTGGTGAATTCATAAAGGTAAGAAAGTTGCACCTACTTAGAATCTCAATTGGGAGTGTGTTCATGAGGAGCGATGATGCTAAACATTGAAGACAGAGACCGAAGGATAAAATGATCAATAACATGAAACATGAGAAATTTTCCTAGACAGAATGCTTACATCCATTTTCCAGACAGAAGGATAAAATGGTCGGACTACTTTTAATCCACAAAACACCTGATGAGGAAAAAAATAAGCAACTTATTCGCCTCGGGACGGGTTTTTTTTAACAACAGAAACGTAATTGGATAAATTGTAACGGTGTCTGAATGAAAGGAAGTTGCCATCTTTAATATAAGATTTGTGATCCACAAATCCGGATAATTTTCAAACCTGCAGTTTTATACTTAATGGGTTATTTCCCAAGTCGTAAATAATTGATTTTTTTTTCTAAATCCAAGGAAATGAATGTTTTGCATAATTATAGGATCATAGTTAGATCAAAATATTTGATTAATAACTTATTTTAAAAGTGCTATGGTGTCCGCTTTTGATAATATCCTTGCAATAAGCCTGTAATTTTAACCCGGAGAACTGGTTACCAGACATGATACCATTTCATTTTTTTTTTGCTTTTTGCTTATGTGGCAATCCAAATGATGATGATGTGGCAAACGATTACCACATTTTCAAATAACACCACATAAGCAAAAAGCTTCAAGAAAGAAATCAACGGATTTGATGCTATAAATGGATGTAATTCTTCTAATTATAATGTGTGATTAGTGAATATTTGAAAGTGTAATGTTATAAAAAGGGGGAAAATTGGAATAATATGGCATAAATTGGTGAATGTGTGAAACAGTACAACATGCCTTTTGTCATCCACCTGGTGTGATGTTAGGCACAAATGGGATGGTTTGGTTGGGTGAAGTATTGGTGGACCCCTGCAGCACAAAAAACAAAACAACAACATCAACAACATTAACTGCCACCACTCACTTTAACTAAATAACATAACATACCTACCTACCATCACAATCCAAAGTATGTACGGATTTAAGATTAGAATTAGACGTGAATCTCCTATAAAAGTTTGGATTTTTTTTTTGTTTTAGGGTTGCAATGCAGATTAAGTTGTAAGATCATTTGATGGTATCTGCATGAGAAATTTAAGGGTATTAGCCTAAACCTATGAGAAATTTAAGGTTATTAGCCATAAGTTACAGAAGTTGCTTGTCATTTATCGTATGAATGAGGGCACCAACACTATCAACAAAGCTAACATGTACAACAATTACAGATGGATCTGAACCTTGATCAATTAAAACAATTGGAGTAGGAATATTATCAGCATCCTGTTTAGATATATGTAAAAAAAGATACAATGTTAATGTGAAGATAAAGAAATAGAACTTTGATTATATGGCAGATAGAGTATAAGAAACTGACCAAAGAGCTTATAGCCAATGAGTAGACACCATCAATGGAAGCTTGAAAAATGTTCCTGGCTAACAGTTCAATCAGTACTAAACTTCGTTTACTTTACTCATGTGATTTGAAAAACTTGCTGCATTTTTAGTCAAACTATGTGAAAGGTGAATACACAGTAACCAGTTCAATTTGACTCTATTATTAACCCAAATTAGCACAAATCAGAAGTTGAATGAAGGAGAATACAACTCATAATTTACAATCTGTTATGAATTATTATTTAGTGAATGACTATTGGATTCTCTATATCCCCCATTACTCTCCATAATTAGTGAACATTATAGAAAACATTATTATGAGTTTTATGAGTGTAGTTATGCACCACTATAATGTGTATTCATATCATACATGACCTTTCATCTTCTTTGTTTAGTATAAATAGTGAATATTATGTATTGTAAAGTTTGATGATTTCATCACAAGTATTAGAATAAAAGTTTTCTCTACTCTCATGTCCTTCTTTACTCTATAATTTATCTTGTTGTTTGATCATATTTTATAACATGTTATCAACACGACTCTACCATAAAGCTCTAACTCTTTATCGCTCTTATTATTTTCAGGTATGTATTTTTTATAAGTTTACATGTACAATGCTTACAAATTATGAAATTTATTAACTAACAATTCTTGAACATACAAGTTTTATTTTGATTAGTATTTTCACTATGAAAAACTATGTTATGCTAGAGAAAATTTTCTCTACTTTCCATGCCACCAACATGCTCCTGCAGCAGCAATATCATGAGAAAGATTTAAAAAGAATATATTATGAATTAATCTCATTTCTTATTGTGGCTGAATAAAACTATGAACTATTGATGAAAAATCACCAATCAATCCCGACCGGTTCTAGTGCATTCTCTGAAGTGAATGCAACATCATATAATCATAATAGTCATGGGTCTAACCGAGGTCGTGGAGGTTATCATAATTATCATAAAAATAACAAGATTACAAGTAACCATCAGAAGTTGGAAAATAGAAAAAATCCACATCCTAATGATAAAGTGGTGAAGGAAAAAAAGAAAGAAAGTTGAAAATGTTTGTCACTGATGTGGAATGATCGATAATTGGTCTTGTACATGCCGCTTACAAAAGCATTTTGTTAATCTTTATCAAACTTATCTAAAATCTAAAGAAAAATAAAATATCAAAACAAATTTTATTCAAAGTGATATTCATGAAGATCAACCAGAAATGACACATTTGGATGTTGTCGATTTTCTTGTCTACCCGGAAGGGACAAGTGGTGATATGGATGGTGATTGATCAGAATAAATGTGTAGTTTTGTTTCATGACATTTATTATGTTTTTATGTCATATTCGTTTCATGAGAAATGATGTCGTCATAATCTTCCCAAATTAATAAAATATGAATTTATTTCTCTAAGTCAAATGTTTCTTATGTTTTATTTATTTATTGAAAAGAAACATGGATATTCGCAAAAGAAATAATGGCTATATTTCTTGCAGACAATGCAATAATACATGACATTTTTAATAATGAAAAGTGTTTTGCTTACTTATCAATTAGAGAAGCAAATGTTAATATAATAACAGGTAATGCAAAAATGATTGAAGGCTTCGGAAGAGCGAATATAATATTACAACAAGGGACACTAATTACAAATTAGTGATGCATTATTTTCGTCTAAATCACCAAGATCGAAGGCTCTGGAAGAGTGAATATAGTATTACCACAAGTGACAATAATTACAATTGGTGATGCATTATTTTTATTAAAATCACCAAGAAATTTGTTAAGTTTTAAGGATATTCGGTCTAACGGATATCCTATTAAAACAACTAATGATGGTAATAAAAGTTATCTCAACATTACAAAATTGATACAGGTAAGAAAAGTTTTTTGGAAAAATTATATGTATTGTTCTCCGGATTGTACTATACAAATATTACAATTATTCATACTATTGAAAATAAAAAAGGTATGATAATACCTTCAAAGTTCGGCATGACCGGTTGGGCCATCTCGGATCAATTATGGTATGTAGAATAAATGAAACTTCAAGTGGTCATTCCTTGAAAAACCAGAAGTTTTTTCATGATAATGAATTGTCTTGTGTTGCATGCTCTCAAGGAAAATTAATTTCCCATCCATCATTGAAGAGAGTTGGGTTTGAAAGCCGTAGTTTTAGAAAAAAAAAAATCAAAGGGATATATGTAGACCAATTCAACTACCATGTGGACCATTTAGATATTTTATGGTTTTAATTGATGAGTCAACTAGATGGTCACATGTGTGCTTGTTGTCTAGCTGTAATTTGGTTTTTTGCAATATTACTTGCATAAAGAATCAGCCCAAGGGCACATTTCCACGATTACCCAATTAAGGTAATTCGACTTGACAATGCTGCAAAATTTTCATTGCAAGCTATTAACGATTATTGCATGTCGATTAGATTGAACATCCTGTTACACATGTTCGTACGCAAAATGGTCTAATTGATTAATTAATCAAACACCTTTAATTAATTGCAAGACCATTACTAATGCATTATAAACTTCCTAATCAACATAAGGGCATGAAATTTTACATGCAACATCACTTATATGCATAATGCCAACTAGTTATCATGAGTTCTCCCCTATTCAACTGGTTTGCGGTCAGGAACCAAATATTTACCATCCTAGGATGTTTGGATGTAGAATTTATGTACCCATTACTCCACCTCACTTCACAAAAATGGGTCCTCAAGAAGAATGGGAATTTCTGTTAGATATGAATCTCCATCTATAGTAAAATATTTAAAATAATCAACTGGAGATTTATTTACAGCTATATTTGATGATTATTATTTTGATGAATCATATTTTCCAACATTTGGGGGAGAAATAAAGAAACTGGAAAATAAAATCTCTTGAAATGAATTATCACTTTCAGTTTTAGATCCTTGTTCAAGTCAATATGAACTTGAAATAGAAAAGATAATTCCTTTACAAAATGTAACAAATCAATTGTTAGAAGAATTTACTGACCCTAAGTGAGTAACAAAGTCTCATGTACCAGCTATACATACTCCAGTTAGAATTGATATCCCAGAAGAAAAAACAAATACAACTGCAAATGAATCTTAGGCACGCCTGAAGCGTGGAAGATCATCCGGTTCCAAATATAAAATTCCTCAAAAATGAAATGGAGCAAATACAATTGATGGTCCAAAAGAGAAAACAAAATCTCTTGAAAAGATGAATGAAGCTCTAGAAGAGCCCAATGACATAACAAAAGAATATAAGGTACCTGGAAAAAAATGAAAATGATGAGATCTCAATAAATTATGTCATAACAAGAATAAGACGGAACCAACATAAGACAGAAGTCGACGATAATTTTTCATATCATGTTCCGTGCGTGATTATAAAGAAAATAAGGGTCTTGAACCTAAATCTATTGAGAAATGTATGAATAGAAAATATTGGCCAAAATGGAAAGATGAAATAAATAAAGAGTTTAATTCTCTTACCCAACGAAAAGTTTTTGGACCTGTAGTCCGTACACCAAACAGAGTAAGAATAGTGGGACACGAATAAGTATTTGTGCGCAAAAGAAACGAGAAAAATGAAGTTGTAAAGAAATACTTGTTGCACAAGGTTTTATCCAAAGGCCCGAAATTGATTATGAAGAAACGTATTTTGCGATAGTTGATGCAATTACATTCAGTTATTTTACAAGTTTAACAACATATGCAAAAACCGGAGATGTGTTTAATGGATGTATTTACCGCTTATTTATATGGTTCACTTGAAAATGATATTTATATGAAAATCACAGAAGAGTTTAAGGTGCCAGAAGCACAAACTTCTAATTCTCGTGAAGTATATTTGGTAAAATTAAATAAATCTTTGTACAGATTGAAACAATTTGGCAGTATGTGCTTCAATTGTTTTAGTACATTTCTGTTGAAAGAGTGCTATAAAAATGATCCATTAAGCCCATGTGTATTCATAAAAACATCCAGATAATAATTTATCATAATTGATGTTATTGTAGATGATTTGAACATAATTGAAACTCCTAGAGAATTAGAAAAGGTCACTTCTTGTTTGAAAGAAATTTTTGAAATGGATGATCTTGGTAAGATGAAATTTTATTTGGGTCTTCAAATTAAGAACACAAAAATGAAGTTTTTGTACATTAATATCTAGAAAAGGTGCTAAAAAGGTTTTATATGAATAACTCACATCCATGAGTAACCCGAAGGTGGTAAGGCAATTAGATGCCAAAAAGGACCAACTTCAGCAACATAAAAAAAAAACATGAAAATCTTATTGTTCCCGAAGAACTATATCTTAGTGCTATTAGTGCACTAATATATCTTACTATTAATACAAGACCTGATAAATCTTTTGTCGTAAACTTATTAGCAATATATAGTTCTTGTCCAACAAGAAGATACTGGAATAGAGTCAAACACATTCTTTGATATCTTCAAGGTACAATAGATGTCAATTTATACTAATCAAATTCATAGAATGCGAAGTTAATTAGTTATGCAAATGCGGGATATTTATCTGATCCCCACAAAGCTCGATCCCAAACATGTTATTTATTCACTTGTGGAGGTAACGTAAATTCTTGTCATTTTGTTAAACAAGCTTTAGTTGCTGTTCATTCTAACCATGCATAGATTATAGCAATTTATAAGGCAAGTCATGAATGTATTTGGTTAAGAATTTTAACTCAACATATTTGCAAGAATTGTGGTCTAACTTCTAACAGGGATGTTCCAACCATACTATATGAAGATAATACAACTTGTATAGCTCCATTCAAGGAAGGATTTATCAAAGGAGACAGAACCAATCATATATCACCAAAGTTTTTTTTTTTTCACTCATGATCTTCAAAAAGAGTGTCACATCAACATCTAGAAAATTCAATCTAGTAACAACTTTCCTGATTGGTTTACTAAAGCACTTCCTACATCGAAAGCACTTCCTACATCGAAATTTGAAAAGATGGTACGAAACATTACTATGCGGTGCTTCAAGAAAATCAAGTGATGTGCTAATCAGAGGGAGTTGGAAACATATTGTACTCTTTTCCTTAGCTATGTTTTTCCCACTGGGTTTTCTTAGCAAGGTTTTTAATGAGGCAATTGTTTCCAATATCTATTATTAATCATGTACTCTTTTTCCTCAATAAAGGGTTTTACCGATTAAGGTTTTAATGAGGCATGATACAATCGTCATTCAAGGGGGAGTGTTATGAATTATTATTTAGTGAATGACTATTGGATTCTCCATATCCCCCATTACTCTTCATAATTAGTGAACATTATAGAAAACATTATTATGAGTTTTATGAGTGTAGTTATGCACCACTATAATGTGCATTCATATCATACATGACCTTTCATCTTCTTTGTTTAGTATAAATAGTGAATATTATGTATTGTAAAGTTTGATGCTTTCATCACAAGTATTAGAATAAAAGTTCTCTCTACTCTCATGTCTTTCTTTACTCTATAATTTATCTTGTTGTTTGATCATATTTTATAACACAATCAATAATAGAGTAAATCCAAATGTTTATTCGAATGCAAATGTTGACTTTCTAGAAAAGTCAACCAATAAATTTCAAAATTGAATTTCCAGCTTTTGATCAACCTTTTATACCATTCACAAGTCCTTAAGATGAAGATAATCAATAATCGATAGTCAAATCCAACTTGCATTAAGAATTGCCCAAAATAATTTCAGCTT